>NW_021938789.1:14969156-14981342 GCF_001715985.3 Manacus vitellinus | reverse complement strand
CTGGAGAAGAGGAGGCTCAGGAGAGACCTCCTCACTCTCTACAACTCCCTGAAAGGAGGTTGTAGCCAGGTGGGGGTTGGTCTCTTCTCCCAGGCAGCTATCAGTAAGAGAAGAGGACATGGTCTTAAGCTGTGCCAGAGGAGGTTTAGGTTGAATATTAGGAAGAAATTCTTTACAGAGAGGGTAATCAGACACTGAGATGGGGTGCCCAGGGAAATGGTGGATTCTCCACCCCTGGAGGTTTTTAAAATGAGACTGGATGTGGCACTTAGTGCCATGGTCTAGTAACCACAGTGGTGTTGGATCAAGAGTTAGACTTGATGATCTCAGAGGTCGCTTCCAACCCAGCTGATTCTGTGAGTCTATGATTCTTTGAATCTACTTTTCCTACTTATTTGAGATCTAGCTTTATTGGACCTGGATCTTTTGCACTTGAAAAGAGATACTAGACTGCATATCTCCCTGAAACTATGACCCATATATTTTTAACAGCAAATAAATGTCTAGAGTTCCTTGTGTTTCTGTAGAAAATTTTAAAAATATATATTTTTTAATCTACATTTGAGTTATTCATTTTGATTTCCATTATAATTTGAAAAAAGGCAATTACTTTGATAACACCACGATTAGAGTAGTAATGAAGGAAATACGGACTGTAATGGTCATGTTACAAAAGCTATTACAGGCAAAAATTTAATCTAGAAAAGTGTTGTATACAGCCCGCAATTCTGATCCTCTTTCTACAACTGTTAAAGACAAAATCCCTCTTGCTTTCTATCTGTAGATTATTTTTATGATTAGTCCTCTTTTCAATGTCACTCTTTGCAGTATAATAGCCAAGATGTGTGTGCAAAACAGTATCAAGAAACACTACCTAGTATGGCTGAAAAAAGTTATTAATTTTAGAAAATAAACAAATGCAAATTCACATAATGCTAAATCTGAATATCTTTCAATATCCTTTTCCTCTGCAAAAATGACAAATTGACCTTGTTGCAGACTTTACTGTTGCAGCCTTGGTTCACTGGCTGAGGAAGTAGCTTTGGAAGCTCAGTATATAAAAATTACTTTTGGAGGAACTTAAGTAGTTTTTATTTTCAAGTAAAAGCAAATAGTTTCTCATAAAGACAGGTAAGCAGCTAACTTTTTCTTTCAAAAAATTTGGAAGAAATAGATGGCAAGGGAGAAAATTTCTACTCTTACTTTGTACATTTTTTTCACATATTGTTCCTTTAAATTTTAAATGAAGTTGTAAAAGCTGTATAAGTAATTTAGTTTTTATAGCAGAAGAGCATTTCAATTTCCTAAGACTTGGCAATAGAAGAATGCTGTGCTTTTGGTAAATAGCATTTATTAATTTCAATAAGAGAATTAATTTGATTTAGATTTGGAAGAAATCCACTGTGAAAAGTAATGTCACAAAAATGGCTATAAATATATTTAAAAGTAAACAAAAATTCTATTATGTGATTCCCTATTTTCTTTTATATCACACTAGCAGATGGTTCCCTCTTGCCAGAAGTAACCGAAACCCAATAGAATCCACAGCAATATCGATAACAAACTTGGGGGTTAACTCCAAAAGTGACAGTATCCCCTAGATACTACATTCAGATTATTAATTATTCTATAATTGTTGTGGCTTCTGCTGTAACCATTACATATCAGAAGTAAATGTGTTTTACTACTATTGCCAGCCACCGTAAATTCACAGGAATTCATGTACTGAAAGCATAACTTTGGTTCACAGACTATCCCACCAGAAATTCTACTCCTTATACTGGACACCAATATGTATTGTTGTATCTTTCAGAGTATCATCTTTAGTAGAGCCAGACACACAATAGTACCCTACCAAGAAAGTGCAATAAAATTTTGTTTTACAAATGTCTGGCATCTCTTTTTCCTTTCAGTCAGACTGCACTACTCAGGTGACCTTAGCTGAGATGTCTTCCTTAAAAATAGCTACTTCTTATGATTTTTCAACCAATTTTTAGTCTTGATAGGAAAAAAACTCCTCAGTCAAATGTTAATAAAATCTGCTGGATAATTTTATAGAACTCAATTTCTGTTTATGAGAGCTGTATGGAAGATATTTTATATTTCACAAAGTTCTGCATCTATTTATCTCTTGTAGACTCAGTGACAAGGAGGAGAACCTTCCTAATCTGTCGCTCATCAGCACATATCAAAAATCATTTTCATACTTAGATATGATGTATTTTTCCCAAGTTTTCAGTGTTTCAACAGAAGTGTCACACAGATTACAATGATAGTCATTAGTGATACTTGCGCATAATTGCTTTGTATATACCTCATCCATGCAGTTGTTCACATATCAGTGTTAGAAATAGGTTTGAAACACCAATGTCAGCATCTTGATACAGAGGGCTGAAACAAACACATTTGTTATGATTCTCCATGCCATCTAAGAGATTTGAATGTTCAGTTCCCATTAATTAACATCCGACTCCCCTGAATGCCTGACTATCTCAGCTTTCATCTCCGATGAATCTTTCAGGAAACAGCATGAGCTTTGACACTGCAAATTTCAGTATATTTAAATGTTCATACTTGCGATGTAAAGTCTTATATAGTCTGAAAAAAAAGTTAAAAATACATAATAATATGCAAAAAAGTTAACATACTTCAGACATATCAGGTATACTTGTTAGCAATATTTAGAATTACTCTGACAGCTTTCATTGCAGTTACTCTTCCATTAATTTCTTTAAATATTTTCCCTCTAAAGAAATGCATTGAACTATGTTATAATTAACTTGGCTGCCAAAAGATATTATATATCATCAGATGCTTCACCGGCCTAAGGTAGTCAAAGAGTGGCAGCTGTATTGTTCACTGTTTAATCAGGTCAAAGCTGTGGCAACTTTAATTATAGTTATTGTCAAGATGCTGCTTAATACTTGCAACAAACCTTGTCATATGTCAGCTCTTGAATCTTTTCTTTTAGCCATGTACAACTGAAAAGACTGTCCCTGTTAAATTTGACAAGCATAAGAAATATTGGTATATTGCTACATAAATTTGGGGTGATTTGGACATGTAGTGTGAGCATAGGAAGTAGGCAAACTTATTTAGTCAAAATAGAAAAAATCCTTACTCTTATAGCTAGTACAGAGGATAAGAAACAGGTGCGGAGAAAGTAAGGTCAGCAAGCTACCTTAATTTTTTTAAATCCTACTACATAAACCCCACTATTCTAAAATGAAAATGTTATTATGTGTTAACATGTATTGTTATAAGTAATCCATCTGACTCATCATACTATACTAAAGATGTAGACCTGTCATTCATATATCTACCACCTGGTTCAAAACGAGTGGCATTTTGCCCTTTGTTTTTCAATTTATAGTTTCTTTTGGTTCTACATAAATGTTACATTTTACAAAAAAGTTTCAGTATTTTTTCCCCACTAATAGTTTGACTCATTCCCTATTTTCCTCCAGGTGTATCCACGCTGTCTATATTTTGCTTGGATCCTAAGGTCCCATCTGAATCAAATGAAATAACTTCTTTCAAGGAAATAAATGAAAGGAAAGTTGGCTTCAAAATTTTCTCCCTGTAAATCTGCCACATCTTAAGGATGAATAAGGTTTCATTCTCTTTGTTCACAACAATCCTTCAATGTTATTCTGGCATATATCATGTCATATCACGGTATGTTTCCACACAAAATGGTTGAAATGCATGTAGCCCTCACTGTGGGTGTCATGTTATGAAGAACAAGAGAGTAGTCTCATTATTTATTTGGCAAGTTTATGTTCACATAAGGGGTGTTTGTTATAAGCAGAAACACCTAGAATGTGTCAGAGTACAGAATAACAATCTGGGGAGGCAGAGAATCTCCTTTGTCTGCTCAGTCTTTTGCTGAGGTTTCTTTGGTGATCTGGTAGCCATGCCTTAAATGTGATCTTCTGAGGGGTGAGTTGAAAGGAATAATGACTCCTCTCTAGCTACTGGCAGTGCTTCCACGTTAGGAAGCAGACCAGGAGCTGAGCATGGGAGAAGGGCCAGAGGGGGCATGAGTCAAACCACAAGGACCATGTCCTACTGTACCTGGGCTAGGCAAGCTGGGCAGATCCAGGGGTGTCAAATGGAGTCAGCCCAGACTCAAGATCACCTTACATATTTGTGGTGATGATTCAGGTCTGTGTCAAGCCATGAACTCAGTCCACAGATCAGGGTCAAGTCCAGCAGTGGTAACTGGTGGCAGAAACATCCCAGGGACTGCCAGGCGTGTCTATAGTGATGGAACAAGACTGAGGCCAGGCCAGAAAGTCAGGTCAAGGCTCGGATAAACAAGGTCCATAGCCAAGCACATGCAGAGCTAGGACAGAGCTTAGAGGCATGTGCAGGTAAAACATCTCAGACACAGAAAAGACCCTGAAGATCCAGGCAAAAGTTTCAAGGAAGCCCAGGGCCCAAGGGGGTTTTCCAAGGCCCAAGGTCCTCCCAGTCACTGCCTTACTAAGCTAGACAGAAGAGAGGAAATATAATGGAAGGTTCATGGGTCAAGATAAGGACAAGGAGAGATCACTCACCAATTAATGTTATAGGCAAAACAGACTCAACTTGGGGAAATTGATTTAATTTATGACCAATCAAAGCAGAGTAGGATAATGCAAAATAAACCCCTTCCCTTCTACCTGATTGCCCTGCTTCTTCCTGAGTGCCCTTCACTACTGATTTTCTCTAACAATGGGATGGGGGCATGGTCAGTTCATCATGTATTGTCTCTGCTCCTCCTTCCTCCTAAGGGAGAAGACTCCTCATACTTTTCCACAGCTCCATCATGGAGTCTCTCCCACAGAAGGCAGTCCCACATGAACTTCTCCAGTCTGAGTCCTTTCCACAAGCTGCAGTTCTTTATTAACTGCTCCAGCCAGGGTCCCTTTCACAGGGTGCAGTCCTTCAGGAACAGGCTGCTTCAGCATGGGTCCACCAGAGTGTCACAAGTCCTGCCAGCAAATCTGCTCCAGTGTGGTCTACTCTCTCCACAGGGCTCCAGGTCCTGCCAGGAACCTGCTCCATTATGGGCTTCCTGCAGGGTCACAGCCTCCTTTGTGCATTCACCTGCTCTGGTGTGGGGTCCTCCACTGACTGCAGGTGGATCTCTGCTCCATTGTGGACCACCATGGTCTTCACCACAGGCTGCTGGGCAATCTCTGATCTGGCACCTGAAGCACCTCCTCCTCTTCCGTCTTCACTGCCCTTGGTGTCTGCAGAGCTGTTTCTTAGACATGTTCACTCCAGCTGCAATTGCACAGGGCTTTTTCTCTCCCTTCTTAAATCTGTTATTCCAGATGGGTCCATCTTGGAGCACTGGGCACGTCAGATAGAGGAGAAACTTCTGGCAGCTTCTCACAGAAAACAATCCCCTCTTCCTCATAGCTATCAAAACTTTGCCATGCAAGCCTAGTACAATTATCCATGTCTGACCTAATAGTAACAGGTTCAAAAGAAAGAATGAGCTCCTGAATATTAAGTGTTTGGGAAGAGAAAGCCTAATTTGTGGGTTATTAGAATATGAGTGAGGGGGAGGGACTAGGTTTTTGGTGTGATTTGGTTCGGTTCGGGATTTCGGTTTTAGTTTTGTTTGTTTATTTGTTTGGTTTGGGGGTTGTTTGTTCATTTGTTTTGTTTTAATTTTACTGTGGTAGAAAAAGAATGTTACTATTTGGGACTTTTTTTAGAGGTGGACATAAAAAAGGTCTTTGTTACATGTAGAGCTTTTGTGCACTCATGCAGGTAGTTTACACTCTGATTGTGAAGGCTATTACTTTCTAATAATCTCCTCAAAAAGCAGTTAAATAATTAAAATAAATAAAAAATACAAAAAAAAATAAATAAATTAAAAAAAAAAAACAAACCCACAAAAAAACCTGAAAACAAACAAAAAAAACCCAAAAACAAACAAACCAAAAAAAAAAACCAAAAAAAAAAACAAAAAACAACCAAACATCCAGAAGTTCCCACTGATTCATAAACAGTCATAGTTAGCATGAGAATTGACATTAATTTTTGTATATATATGAATCTAGTATGTTAACTGCAAATTACCTTTGTAATGATTGAAGAAGTGCTTTGTGTACCACATTATAGGTACACATTGATGCCTATTCTAAGCATTGTTTTCTCCCTCTAATAAAAATAAGCCCCACTTTGCAGTTACATAGAGGTATAACATAAAACAGGACTAAAAAGCAGTCATCTGGATGGCCATTTCCAAAGAAGAATCATGATTCTTGGTGTTTCGTAGAAGTACATTTTTTCCAAGAAGGATAGAGGCTTTGAGCAACAGAAAAACCAGCAAACAATATGATAAAGTTCGTGAGGGAAGATACCTAAAATTCTTTTGCCCTTTGTTATCACACAATAATAGAACACTTTGAATTGGAAGGAATCTTAATGATCATCTAGTTTCAAACCTCCTGCCGTGGACAGGGGACACCTTCCACAAGACCATGTTGCTCAAAGCCCCATCTACCCCAGCCTTAAACAGTCCGTGGATGGGGCATCCCCAGCTTCTCTGAGGAACCAGTTTCAGTGCCTCACCACTTTCACAGTGAAGAATTTCTTTCTAATATCTCATCTACATCTAATCCTCTTTCAGTTTGAATCCATTCCCCCTAGTCCTATCACTACACACCCTTGTAAAAAGTCCCTTCACAACTTTATTGTCAACCACCTTTAGGTACTGGAAGTCTGCTGTAAGGTCCCCCCAGAGCCTTCTCCAGGATGAACAACCTCATAAATCCTGAATTCTATACATGCACGTTTCTTCACAGAAATCTAAAAGCATCAGACTTTAGTGCAGATAGTTTGGGGGTTTAGGAACTCTCAAGAAAATTAGGGCTTCTGAGTTATTTATGTTGATTTTGGAAGCTGGAAAAGTAAAAATCAGCTTTGGAAACATCATGGAAACGGTAGTGATTTTTTAGTATTTATGTATATATTAGTAGGCTTTAGAGGGGCAAACTTTTTAACTTTTTACTATTGTATCACTTTTTTCAATTTAGGAATTGAATTTTTTTCAGTTTAGCATAATGAATGGAATTCATAATTGTTGATGGTGGTGGTTTGGAGAATATAAAGGTTTTACTGGAACCTAAACAGTTATTAAAGGGGATTACCAGTTAATCTGTCATCAGTATTATCTCTCTAAAATCAAACAGATTATATTACCTGGGTTTTGGAAAATGGTTGTTTATCAATTATGAATCAATAATTTATACTATAGCTGTACAAACACTATGTTTTAGTATTATGTCAGGTTTTATTCTCTTGATGAATTTCTTGAAGATGTGTTCTCAGCTCATAGATTCTAATTTTTCAGATAATTTCTTTTGGGGGTTATCATACACAAATCGTTGGACAAAATAATTCAAATAAATGATGATAACAAATAGCTTACATTTTTATAACATCCTTCATCTTCACTGAATATCCAATATCTAAGTAATGCCTTATTTTTGATACCTCAAACAGAATCCATCCCTCATATGTACGGTTTCTAAGTGCTAATTGCTGTGAAAGTAGGCAAGTAGAGAGGAAGCTTTTCTCAGATTAAGAAATAATATTAATAGTCTTTCTGAAAGAGGTCTTTTGTAACAAGTTTCAGTGGACAACTGATAAATACAGAAAATTCTGGTTTCTTTTTTACGTATCAGAGTAGCAGCTGTCCTGTAAGAAACATTCTGAGTATGTATTAATAGCAAAGCCACAAATTGGTCTTTGAAAAGCGTTCTGTTCATTTTCCTTTGGGGGTGCTTATATATAACATTTTATCAGAGATTACTACTAAACAAATAATTAGTATATCTTTATTATATCTTATGTTGGTGAATAATGTTTATCATATGAAGAAACATGAATGTCTTCATAGTGATATTATTTACCCACTGACAAGAGGATTAGTAGAGTTCCACAGATATACCAGTTTTCCCCAAAAATCTTGAGTGTTTTCATAACCTGGTATTTAAAAAATACCTGATAAATAACCTGTTCCTGAGATGACAATGACAGCAACAGTAAACAGCAACAACAACAAACAACAGCAACACAGACCTCCATTTCCAGACTGATCATGAAACAGAAATTCTGGCAGTGGATCCTGAGTTTAATATCACATATATAACAGCTCTATATTTAACATCTCTATCCTCTGGACAGTTTTATCCTTCAGATACTTTGGTATTTGGATTGATCAGTCACAATTTGATGTACTGCAAACACTGAAGATTTGACAGAAGAATAGTCTGTAGTGGGAGTCATACAATGCAGAATGTTATAGTTTAATCTAAATAGAATTAAAACCGTGTATCAAATATCTTTTTTCTTTTAACTGCAATGATATCTAATGTATTAGCAAAAGTAATGGTAGTGATTTAGAGGTGAATCTCTCAAAAGTAATAAAGACCTAATTATATATTCAATGAAGACAGAAGTAAATTTTTATTACATGTAACGGGAAGAGAATTTGGTCAGTGTTTTGAGAACTCCACCTTTAGGTTAAGCTTTATTCAAGTGATTAATTAAAATTTCTGATTGTTTTCTACTTGGTTATTATTCCTATGGTGAGCTTAATTGCTACTATATGAATAGTGCTTTTGGTTGGAGCTATTTATTAATTTCCAGTTGATAAGCATTCACCTGTTATACACAGCTTGTGGTCAGTTATGTTAAGCAGTACCCTACTTCTGTGCATGTAGTTCATATAATGAAGTATGTAATGTGAAACTGTATAGAGCAATCAGTTTCTGTTGTCAGTAAAAGCTGACAGTAACACCATTATTTGTTCAGATGCTGCAAACTTCTCTACTTGCATAAGTAAGTATTATTCTGGCACTGCATTATGCTCTGTGTGTGGTTAGGAATTTTCATAAGTTGTGCAATATTTTAGTGTTTGACTTCACAACCCCTTTTGTTCTCCAGTATCAAACACAGAAAGAATAGTTATGATCATAGTGATAAGCAAGAAAAATTGCAACAATTAATATAACTGTTGAATACAAGAAATATTATTTTTTCTAGCTTTTTTGTCTCCATTATATATTAAATCATTAAATGCCCAATCATTGGATGGAAATATTAAATAATGCTTACTTTTTTACTACCGTAGTACAGTTCTAGCATACTCTGCTTTCCAATATCTTGTTTGACTCTGGAGCCTCATTAACATCAGAAAAGTGCACTGATCCTAAAAGCAGTTGAAGGAGTAAAGGAGAAAGTTGTTTCACAGATGCATTTTCTAAAACACTCACAAAATTCTGAACTATTCAGAATAACAGAATAATAGCCAGTGCATCTATTTAACCCTCATCCCTCTGACGAAATGTGGCATTGTTTCAACAGTTATATGTTACATAAATGAATAGTTCTAGACTCTCTTTGGAATACAGGACTAAAATACTCTTTTTATTTTCATAATTAAGGTAATCAACAAATTTACCTTCTGTATATACAACTTAACTGCCTATTCTTTTTTAGTATCACCTCAATAGAGGCACGATTTGATAATTTTCAGTATGTTTCCATATTCTTCAAGATATTTTGACTAATAATTTCTATGAAGATATGTATCTCTTCTTCCCTCTTATGAAGTCATTCAGTATCCTGCAATTATACAAAAGCTGGAAAGACAAATGTATGATATTATACCATACAAATGTTGGCATTAAATATCTTTTTTCTTATAGAAATCTTACTGCCTATGTTTTAAGGATCAAATTTTGATATGTACTTGGTTTTCTCATATCAAATAACCAAAGCCATTAGATATGTTGCCAAATGTACTTTTTGCATGGATTTTCTGTTTTAGAGTTTGCATGTATTTCTCTTTTAGTTTTGCATGTATTTTCTTAATTACTTCATGCTGTAACACCAAGTGCTCCATTTTCACACCACAACTATTCTTCAGGAAAATTGTGTTTTCACTTACTAAATATTTTTAAAAATACATCTATTCTTGAAGTTTATGTTTTACTTAAAATGTCATCTTTGTGTACCATAATTTCAAGGTATGCTGAATTTCATGCATGTGAAGTATTCCTTCTGTGTTATTTTCTGAGGCTAAGTAATGTTTTTAACAGGAGCTGTTCTGAGTAATTTTCTCAGAAAAAAAATGTTATCTTAGTTACCTAAGAGAAAAATACATATTTTTTTTGAGTTTCTAATCTTTGGAATTGTGTATAAGTATACACTTCAAATTAAGGCATATGTGCCTCGGTAGTTCTGAAAGTTTCTAGTTTAGGAAAAAGAATTGTAGCAGGGGTCAAAATGCTAACCCAGTAATGCTTTCAAAGCAGTGTGGTTTATTTGATTCCACATATTTCTCTGGTAAGATCCACAAAGACTCCTACTCTTCACAGAGGAATATAGCTGTCATATCTGTTTTCTTGATACATGAAAGTTTTCCTAGGACACAACAGGTTAAAGACTTCTCAAACATTTTCATGAAATGGACAGCTTAGTAGGCACAGCCAAAGGAGAAGCAAAGACAACTGAGAGGCCATTATGTGGATTAATTCAAAAAGTCATTTTAAGCCCTTGGAAGATATCCCAGTATCCTAGAATTAGGCAATGACAAAGTTTAGCTTTATGTCTCTTGTGTGCAATCACTTACTTCTCCACCTTTCAGCTGGCACTGCATGCCCTTTGGCTATTACTGAGAATGTAGCTGAGTTTTAACTCATTAATGTGATAGCAACTCACCAGCTGACACCAGAGGTCTTGTGCTTAATGGGCACGTTCACTGAATTCTAGTGGGATTCCTCTGTTGTGAGTGAGAACGCATCAGAGAGAACAACCTAATTGCTCAGCAGCAGCAGACATACTGACTGGTTATGAGAGAAGTTACATGAATGACTCATACCAGTTGTCTGAAGAAGTGGAGACTGTGACTAAGTGCTTTAATGCCTCTTTTAATAGTAAAATTTTAATGTGACTAGGAGTGATGTAAGAAACACAAGGAAAATTAAAACGAGATAGAAGTACACAAACTAGTCTTACACTCCTTCTAGATGTTATTTAGTAATTCTATTTTGTCAACTCAGGTTTATGTTTTTATTCAAACTAACAAGACTGACATCAAAATAATAAACTAGAAAACAGGCTGTTAACTGTCTTTCAAAAGAAACCCAATCCAAAAACCAACCAAAATGACCCACCTCAATTGTGATGTCAGAGCCTATTTTGGCTGCTAAGTAACTCAACCATTTTACACTACCTGCAATATTTTTACTAGTATTTTATATTTCCACTTACTCCACTATTCCATTTGTCCTATTTATTCTCATTAGTTGCATAGTAAAGGACATTATTTGCAGTTATTATAGATATTTGGACTAAGTCCCCCCTATGATAACTCACTAAGATTTTTTTATAGAGACATGACAGTTCTTTGACAAAAGGACATTCTTGTTATGCGACACTACACACAGAGGGTTTTTTTCGACCCTACCTCTGGGTTTGTCTAGAGTTCTTTCGTGGTTTAATGACATACCTCCTACACTTGAACAGAAAAGCAAAATTCCAAATTAATATAGAGGAAGTGTTTAGTGTATGTTTCTCAGTTACAGCAGACTACACCACTGGATTGGAGGACAGTAATACTAAATGGTCAGGTAGTTGGACTAGATGATCATTGTAGGCTCTTTCCAAATGAAATTTCTAGTCTAGCCTAGTCTAATCTACTCTAGCCTAGTCTATGCTATGCTGTGTTATGCTATGCTATTATAGTCAGTATAGGTGTAAACCAAGGGTGGAAAATCATTCAGTGCACTTGTCAAATACAAAAGTCCGTAACTAGGAACAGGACTCTCTAGACAACTCAGAAGTTTAGTAGGGGATGGCTTTCCAGAGCTTGACATTTTGAGCAAGAGTGGCTTTTCGAATTTCCCCAAGGCTTCAATAGAAAATGCCCCGTAACATGACAATTTAGCATCATTTTAGGAAAAACAAAAATGTTTGGGAATATTTTGTAATCCAATTTATAATTTTTTTCATAATTCTAGTTACATTGAAGCAGAGAGTAAGAGTGAAGAAATAAAAAAATAATTGGGTTCTTTTAATGTGTGCTTTTACATTCAAAATTAATTTTGCTTTGACTATAGTGAAAGTGTTCCCTCATCATCATGGCTAGACTTCACGAACGAAGATTTGGGA